>NW_021134090.1:0-1249 GCF_004193835.3 Ostrinia furnacalis | reverse complement strand
GCGGGCCGAAAGCTAGTAGCTAATAAATAGTTGTATCATATGAGCTGTCTTCTCTCCCTGTCCTACATTGAGCTAACGAGTTTCTCTCTAAATTTGTATTTCTCTCGTCAGTTCATTTGGCACGGCGACTGTCACACTCTGTTTACCCTCATTTAAATAAGCGGCGGTACGTTAGCCGTGTAAGTGCGATTTTTAATTGAATGATTAATGGGTTACTCGGGTCGGCGAGTCGACCATTTTTGTGTTTTTATATCTTGTTTAGATAATGTTCGCTTTTTTATTTATTCGGTCTGCTATATTTCATTGAAATTGATTTTTTCATTGACTTTTTCAAACGTTTTTACCGTTCATCCATACGTCACTTTTCTTATCAATTTAACTTTTTACATAAAAATAGACTACATTGGTTACTTTATTGCCAACAATGCCATAAAACATTATCGAACTAAATTAAGCTTATCTTCTTTTTCTTTTTCAGCCAAATGACGTCCACTGCTGGACAAAGGCCTCCCCCAAGGTTTTCCACAATGAACGGTCCTGCGCTGCCCGCATCCAGGCTCTTCCCGCGACCTTTACCAGATCGTCGGTCCACCTAGTAGGAGGCCTGCCCACGCTACGTCTTCCAGCCCGTAATTTTTTTAATCTGTAGATTTCATTCCAGAACACACTAATTTCGAAGGCGAATAGATGTTACAGGAAATGTATGAATTCTAGGAATTGTATACTATTCCTAGGAAATGTATACAATTCCGAAGCTATTTAGGAAATGTATAAAATATTGCTTCAGAGATTTTTTAATACGCACATATCCTAGGACATGTATACTTTTCCTAGGAATTGTATAGAATTCCAATATTGTATTAGGAAATGTATAAAACTAAGCGGCACAAGCGCGGTTATGTGATTTAGTGCCCCTCAGTACGCCTAAAATTTTATTAAGACAAACCACATTGACCGATAGGTACTTTTAACTCACAACTATTATTGTTTAGCTTGAAAGTTGTTTTCTCACTATTATATTTTGACTGAAAAAAATATTTGCCTATTGGCATACCTTACTTTCGGCATCACGCATATTACGCTGAAGTATTGGAAAACCCTAATTTTAACATATCTTTTATTAAACTATTATTGACATGAAGGTTTTAGTACTCCTGTAGCTGGATAACAAAGTCTCGATTAGGTTAGGTTAGACTTGCGACCTTGTCACATACACAGCGGCCGCGGCGCGGGAGCGCCATTTAAGTTT
>NW_021134089.1:0-859 GCF_004193835.3 Ostrinia furnacalis | reverse complement strand
TAAGGGCTACCTTTTTCTTTTTTTATTATTTTCTATTGACGTTCATAAGTGCCACTTGTGGTCTAAACTGAATAAATATTTTTGATTTTTGATTTTGATTTTTTGATTTTTGCGACGACTGGATGGCTCGCTTAACATACCAGCAAAATTCTGCCCGAAGTCGGCAAGCACACCCAGTCTTAACCTACAATATTAGGTGGGTAATACATTATGAAAAAGAAACTGGAAAGGCTAAAAGCTAGCTATCAAGCTAAAAAAAAATGGAAACAATTATTCACTATGGGCACAACGCTAACGCTTCATAACTAAAATCAAGGACACACTTGGCCCATCAGCACACCTGGCCGCTAACTTAAAAATTATGGACACACCTGGCCCATTGGCACGACTGGCCCATCGGCACACCTGGCCGCTAAAGTTAAAATCAAGGACACACCTGGCCCATCGGCACACCTGGCCGTTAATATAAAATTAAGGACACACCTTCTTTCGGCACACCTGGCCGTTAATATAAAATCAAGGACACACCTGGCCCTTCGGCACACTGTAACGTTATATAAATAAAAAAATAAAATAAACAAATAAATAAATTACATTTATTGATTTTTGTACAAATAAAATATAGTTAAATTAACGTAATAATGAACAAAAATAACTAAAACTATCAAATACATAAAACAACAAAAAACTGTAAACAAGATTTTATTCTTATCACTAAATAAATAACATTTACAAAACAAATTGTCACGGTTAGTAGCTTTAGGAGCAGTGACATATGGAGCATTCCACGCGAAGCGGGCAGGCAAAAAAAGTCAATGTTTCCGATTTCAGTAATATTTGAGTATGTTCTACCTATACA
>NW_021134087.1:0-1182 GCF_004193835.3 Ostrinia furnacalis | reverse complement strand
GTCACCCTGTATAAGCAATAAAACCAGACCAAGAATGCTTGATGAACAAACGATGAACTAAAATTTCATTTGGAGGTTATGCCATGACATAAATGCATTAAATTAGGAAGATTTGTATTGGATGAATTACCCAGATAGCAATTAAAACAACTTCTGTTGATAAGAACATTTGGTAAGTACCTTTAAAATTTAAAACCCTCAAAATGATTCTAACCCTATCCTCTGACGCTTTTCGACTAGGATCAAATAGAAAGACCTAAAAGTTAATTATTTAATTACAGATTTGTGGAATCCAGATACTGTGAATGTACATGTAATTGATTGACAAGTACACATTTGACAAGGTAAATTAATTTTATTTAACAAAGTAGTGCAAATCTAGAAACAAAACAGACAGTAGGTAGGTATGGTAGATAACACAGATCACTTGTTTATCTGCTGTACTCTTTATAATATTAGTGTAGAATGTAGATGATGTAGGGAGATTAGATTATAGTTCCAAAATACTGGACTGTCCTGTCGATGACATTGACAGTGGGGCGCCACCGTCAATACCGGATCGCTGGTTCAGATTTTTGCCATGTTGGAAACCATATAGTTGAACGAGGTAGCGCCCCCCTGTCATTGAGTTTGGTGGGACAGTTCAGCGTGGGTCATCTATACAGTCTTACGGTGACATGTGCATCTTTTTGCTCTAAATTTATTTACATACATTTCATATATTTTACAGGTGGTGAGAAACGTGTAGATCTGGCCTGCTTACAGTGGCTATTGGATTGGACAGAACCAAAGTGAGAGTTAACGTGTGAATTTATGGAGAACATTAAACTATTTTACTATAAGAGTATTTCTCAAAAAAAATGTACATTTTGAAAAAAAAAAGTGTGCCTTGAAACAGTTCAAAAGTTTTATATTTATAAATCATCACACAAAAAAAAAACACACACAATTTTGAAGGATGAATATTAATCTTTAAGATAACGAAGAATTATAGCTATAATCCTACTTATTACCAAATATTTAGATATTTTAAAAATAGTCCTTTTTTACCTTTCATACAAAAACCTGTTTGCCACCCTAGCTTTTTCATGTATTTTTGTTTCATAAAATGCGATACGTTACTAAATTATTGTAAATTTCTTTGTATTATCGTTCTACAGTAATTGTAGTTTCTGTATCAAA
>NW_021134085.1:0-668 GCF_004193835.3 Ostrinia furnacalis | reverse complement strand
GGCACCAAAGTTCAGAAGATGAGGCATGCTTAAAAATGTGGCGATTTGTGTCGTCACGCGGAATTTCATCGCATCATATCTTCGTAATTACTTGTTTAATTGACAAATAAAAATATCCTGTGTCCAATATTTTTTGATAATGTAAAATTGACGGATCTTTTTTTAAGAAACTAGCCTATTCTTATGGCTACATTCCAGCTCCATCATCAGACCCTGCAGTTTACCTTAGAGAATTGTAATGAAATTATTTAGGTATAATAATAAATAAATACAAATCAAACGACCCTAAACTCGATGGAATCGTTTAATCCCGGAGTTGCTATGGGGCCACTGGCATTCCAGCTCTACCATCAGATCAGAGCCCCGATTACGGTAACTTTTAACGTCTACAATCCAGACACGCTTCTCGATTCTGCGATACGATTGGTCGTTCAACAGCGTACGTCAGCTGTTTTGACCAATCGTATCGCAGAATCAGAAACGCGTCTGGATTGGAGACGTTAAAAATTACCGTAATCGGGCTCTGCTCCATGTCATCACATCACAATATTGCATAGTCACCCGAATTACATGTGTATCCGAAATTTTAACTCAATCAATTGATGAAGGATTTGTAATAAATAGACAAGAAGTACATTTTCAGTTTATTCTTCATAAGTGACACAGAG
>NW_021134084.1:0-563 GCF_004193835.3 Ostrinia furnacalis | reverse complement strand
CCATCAAACACGCCGCTGCAAACTAATTTTTATCTAAACATGCAGCACGTGTGAGCTTCCTTGTTGAACAGCCGAAACTAACTATTTTTCTAAACAGGAATGGTTGGACGCACAGGACTTTTGTCTATGTGTGCGTGCCTCTTATACATTGACGTATTAGCGGTAATGACTTTTCGTTTGATTGGTGTGTTAGTTGACTTGTTTTCGAGGATTTTTAAAAGGAGATCGGCAAAATGGACGCGAATTGGGCGATGGACGCGAACAGGCGAAATGACCCTAATTAAGTAAATACATATCCTACTAATATCCTACTTAATATTAAAAATGCGAAAGTTTGGATGTCTGGATGTTTCACGCAAAAACTACTGAACGGATTTTGATGAAACTTTACAGTATTATTGTTTATAACCCAGATTAACATATAGGCTATAATTATGACGATCTGTGACAACTAAATTTCACGCGGACGAAGCCGCGGGCAAAAGCTAATTGAAAATAAAATGATTTATTTTTATTGACTATTTATTTCACAAAACCTAATACATAATAGGTACACAGGCTGA
>NW_021134083.1:0-521 GCF_004193835.3 Ostrinia furnacalis | reverse complement strand
TAATATTGTGTAGAATATTCATGCCAACTTTCAAAGTGGGCGTGGAAGTGGATTCGGAGCTAGACTGAAAATACTGCCGAAGGGTGGCGTCCAGCGCCGCGCCGTCGCGCTGCCGCGCCTGAAGCCCGCCGTCTGTGCGCGTTTAGTGAAACTGACAAGCAAATAAAATCACTTTTGACGGAATGTTTTGTAGATTTTTAATAACACCAAGACATTTTTAATACCTATTAAATAATAAATAAATAAATAAATCTTTAGACAATTTCACACATCGCCAGCTAGCCCCAAAGTAAGCAACTTAATGCTTGTGTTATGGGTGCCAGCTTAACGGATATACTACTTATATACTTTTTTTTTAAATACATACATATTATACATAGTAACACCCAGACCCGTCACAGAAATTAAAATTCATCATTTCAATTTCTGCCCGGCCGGGAATCGAACCCGGGACCTCTCGGCATAGTAGCACGTTCTGAACCACTACAGCAAACGGCCGACATACTAAAATACGTTATAAA
>NW_021134082.1:428462-455045 GCF_004193835.3 Ostrinia furnacalis | reverse complement strand
CGGACGGATTCGATTTTTGAAAAGTGTGACTATAGGCCAGTAAACACAAAAATGAATTAAATTGGAAATAATTCCTACTAAAGATTTTTGTGCTTTAATGGCTTCATTAGTTGCCCATAAAGACTCTCCTAAGTTTTCGACTTCGACGGAGTTGTGCTTAAGTGGTGGGGGCCCCCGAAAGGGGCGCTTTTTCGGTTTTCCGGTTATACCGCCTAAAGGACTTACCCTATCGAAAAGTGGACTTCCTGACGGTTGAAGGGCATTTAATCCTGCATCAAATAAGACCAAATTCATATGTTTTGAACAAACCGTTCTCGTGCAAATGTTCGGCAAAGTTGAAAATATGTGTATAATTAATGACCCTCTCCACGTCCAATGGCTCGTTACCCGCAGGTTCCCAAGTCTTGAAAAGGAGCGCCTCAACCAGTGTAACCCTATCAAGACTTACGACCTGGATGCGCCTATAGATCCTTATTCGTCCCAGTCGTTCCTTAACTGCGGTTGCTGCTCCTCTTCCTGGCACTCACCTGAACGACTCTGTGTTACCTACTGTGGCTGCCCCTCTTCCTTCTATCCTCCTGCAACGTAGTCATTGCCTAGCCGTATGCTTGGTCTAAGGTTCGACGCCAAAAATCAACAACAACAAGTTCATATTAAAACGCTGAAGAGTTTTTTGTTTGTTTGTTTGAACGCGCTAATATCAAGAATTACTAGTTTGATTAAATAATTATTTTTGTGTTGAATAGCTCATAAATTTAAGAAGGCTATAGGATATACAGGGTGTTTCTTGTAAGGTGTCAAGCCGAAGGCAGGTGATAGGTGAGGACTAGACCTATAGATTTCACCCCCATGTATGTTCTACGATTTTTCATAGTTTAGAAGTTATCGTTAATTTTGTGATTTTTTCAAATTGTATGACCCAGTAGGCTTTAAATTTTTTTATCTTTTTTTTGGGTTGACTTTTCTTAGATTTCTTTTTTTTGACAGATTCCCTATTAATTGCAGATTTTCGAAAAAAATGATCAACTTCCTATCTTTGATGCAAGATACAACATTTTTGCTACAAACATAAAAAAATATGCTTTTAGCGGAACATCCTAAAATTTTCAACTTAAAAGTTAAAAAAAAAAAGAAATTCCATAGATCCAAAATAATTTTAAAAACTGCGCAGTTTTCTGAACTTTCATAATAACACAAAAAAACATGTACTTAATAGGCCATTATTTTCTGTAATCGCTCCACTAAAGTGGTAAGTCTGAGATTCCGTTACATGTTTTTGACTTTCTTAGGACTAACTAATGTTTGCAATTCTCTAAGTTTACGTTACTTAGAACACATTTAAAGACAATAACTGAACAGAACTCGTTGTGGATAAAAAATGTTCATTTCAGATATTGTCTCTAAATGTGTTCTACATAACGTAAACTTAAGGGATTGCAAACATTACTTAGTCCTAAGAAAGTCAAAAACATGTAACGGAATCTCCAACTTGTCACTTGAGTGGAGCGATTACAGAAAATAATGGCCTATTAAGTACATGTTTTTTTGTGTTATTATGAAAGTTCAGAAAACTGCGCAGTTTTTAAAATTATTTTGGACCTATGGAAGTTCTTTTTTTTTTTCAAACCTTTAAGTTGAAAATTTTAGAATGTTCCGCTAAAAGCATATTTTTTATGTTTCTAGCAAAAATTTTGTATCTTGCATCAAAGATAGGAAGTTGATTATTTTTTTCAAAAATCTGCAATTAATAGGGAATCTGTCAAAAAAAAGAAATCTGAGAAAAGTCAACCCAAAAAAAAGATAAAAAAAGTTTAAAGCCTACTGGGTCATACAATTTGAAAAAATCACAAAATTATCGATAACTTCTAAACTATGAAAAATCGTAGAACATACATAGGGGTGAAATCGATAGGTCTAGTCCTCACCTATCACCTGCCTTCGGCTTGACACCTTACAAGAAACACCCTGTATACAATCACTCTACGACTAATAGAGGCGAAGCAGTAAAGAAAAATGTTGCAAGCACGGAAAATAGTATTTAAACTATTTTCACGCGTACGAAGTTGATTTTGTGGCATCGAACCTTGGACCAGGCATATGGTTAAGCAATTAAGCTTGGGAGCCTACGGGTGACGAGCTATTGGACTTGGAGAGGGTCATTAATTATACACATATTTTCTACTTTGCCGAACATTTGCACGAGAATGGTTTGTCCAAGACATATGAATTTGGTCTTATTTAATGCAGGATTAAATGCCCTTCAACTGTCAGGAAGACCACTTTTCGATAGGGTAAGTCCTTTACGCGGTATAACCGGAAAACCTAAAAAGCGCCCCTTTCGGGGGCCCCCACCACTTAAGCACAACTCCGTCGAAGTCGAAAACCTAGGAGAGTCTTAATGGGCAACCAATGAAGCTATTAAAGCAATAAAATCTTTTGTAGGAATTATTTTCGATTTAAAATCTAATTTTACTGGCCTAGTCTACTAATAGACCCACTGATCGCGTTCGAAGCACCTGTGCGGCGCTAAACTCGTCACGATATGCAACGAGACAATTGGCCAACTATCCGGCCGCCGGATATCCGGCTATCCGGCCTAGCAGCTGGCCGGATATCCGGTATCCGGTATCCGGCCAAACAACTATCCGTTTCATCTCTAATAAAAACACAGAATGTACTTTTTTAAGTTGCCTCAAGACACTGAGAGGTAAATAAGTAGTTAATATTATTCATGATAATTCATGCTAAATCATGTAGGTATTTCCTCCGCCATTTTTCGCAGTTTGGCACCTCACGTCACATCATTTTACCGAAGTCAGCCCTATAGCTTCGGCGCAGTGCCGCTCACTGACGTTTGTCAACAAAATGGTACTTGACTCATGAGACAGGCTAAATCACATATTGTTAATGACATTGAGCTAATATTTTTTTAAATAGGTACCTTCGCGAAGTAAAACTTCTGTCCGTAGTACTTATTATTATTCTGTGATACAACGTTCAAAAATCTCCCTAAAACCTTAATAAAATACTTCACCTTATTTAGTATTTTACTATTTAGTCAAATCTATATATATAAAAATGAAACCCGTTTCGCGTTGTCACGGCATCACGTGTGAACGGCTGAACCGATTTCGATAATTCTTTTTTTTAAATGTTTGTGGAAGTCCAAGGATGGTTCTTACGGAAAAAAATATTAAGAAAATCTCTACGCTAAGGCGGTACGAAGTTCGCCGGGTCAGCTAGTTAATAATAAAAATACTAAAACCACTCATGAAACCACTGTAATGTTTTATAAGCACACCCTGTTTTTGCTAAGAAGTGTCTATTTTGGTCATAAAGACTCTATGTAGCGCCTCAAGCGGAAAATGTTCGTACTAACAAATGCTTTATTTTTCCTTGCTTTTAAAATCTTTTTTTTCTGACATATAATGTAACTTTAGGTGCTAAAAACATGAACGGAATAAATATTGGTATTATATTATACTTTTCACATAAATATAACAAATATATATTTTCTTTATCTTACAAATTATAAGCTGAACAAGTTTGAAAATTCGACCGTAATCCGTACACAATAAGAAATAATACGCCAGCGCTATTCAGTCGCTGTGCTTATCAGCGATGTAGAAACTCGCCCGATTTTCCGCGGCGTGCTTGAGAAAGTATGGGAGGAGGGTTGCTTATTCTGAGGGTGGACTCGTTACTACGTAGTTCCTCTGAAATTAAATAGGTGGCGCTTTTACGACGATACAATAAATAATACAAAATGGTTATTAAAAAAGTTTTCAAGTTTCAAAATTGCTTTTTGATAGGATGTTAAAATTATTTTATTTTGACCTACTTTTATCGTTCGTTACAATTATTATATCTACTTAGATAGAAAGATAAATTAGTTTTTCTTATTTTGAGTCTTTGTAGAATTAAATAGAATCCATAATTTACATTTTTAATTTTTATCATAAAACAATCCGGTGACTAGACTTGAATTTGACATTCTTTAGTAGAGAGTAGAAGAGTGACTTTTTGTTTTGTACAAATCAAATCAAACTGTACTATATCTTCTACAATTTTTAAAGGGCTGTAAGGTAAGGATACTTAGTACTTTTTACCTTCCTAATATTAAGCCAACGCAAAAACAAAAGGGTATCTTTGTCAAAGTATTTTTCAATACAACAAATTGCTTTCCAAAGATGTTATCCAACAGACATTTATTTCCAACTTCGGTTCGTCTCGTCTGACAAAAATAAACGAAATACCTTACGATAGCAAACCCATTTAGTTCTCGTTAGTTATCCGCGCCCCCTGGCGGATTCCTCCGGAACTATTCGGGCCGATGGAGTATTTATTTACGTAGCAAATCAACTATTTATTTATTGGCGATCTCTTTGATCGAATGACCTCGTACAAACACACGATTGTCCACTCGGTGAAGGGTGACGTAAGGACAAAGTGGATACGATTTTGTTAGAAATCAGTGACTTTTTATAAGGAAAATATTTTTAAATGCTTCGTAGCTTAGTAGTAAGTAAGAGCAGTCGCTTAGCAAACAAAAGGTCGTGAATTCTAGTTAGCATAGACATAAACCAACAAGTGAATAATTTCGAAATGAAAAGTGTTCAATAACAATCCATCCCTATTAACGCTTTTTTAAATCCCTCTTTTACCGACTAATATTTTTGCTTATATCAATCAAAACCTTCAATTGTTTTTTAGTTACAAAAAATCTTAAACTAGACTATGAATGGAGTCTACAGCACATCAGTGGGCTGCAGTTTAATGACATTTTTAGGCCCTCAGAATATTGTTTTATCGTAAAATAACACATTATAACGACACAATATGCCGCTGCATTTAGCTTTTTAGTTATCATCTCAGCATTGTAGCTATCATCATCATCATCATCATAATTATTACCTGTCCAAATATAAAACAGATCGACTTTTAAGTCTTGTCCACCTTGACCTTTCATGGCACTAAAAGGGTTCCTTTTCACGGTCGGCCCTCTATGTTCCACCGGTAGCCCGTGTCCCTCGCCCTGTGGGATTAGTACTGTTGCTAGCGTATCAAGCTAAACACATACCCTTTATTTAATTGCAACAAGAGCTATTTTCCAACAAAAGTGTAAAGTCTGATAGGGTGGTGATGGTACCTTTGAACACGTTTACGTTGCTGCACTTTTATGTTTACCGACAGAGAAATGTTGACATTATTGCTCTACGAGGACAGCCAATAAAGATAAATTACATTTTCCGGACACTTCTATAGACAGACTTCGATTTGCTTAATGTAACAATACTGGCATTTTGCTTATATAACCGGTAAATCCCGCAAAAATAAAGTAATCGCGATTAAGAATAGCTTACACACATACATATTAAATTACAACGCAAATTTCTCAAGTATTCTACGACTGTTATGTTTTTTTTTATAAACTTGGTTAAAAGCTCCATAAAAATTAACCACATTGACGTCAACCAGAGTCGCCTTCACTTTCTCTCTGATTTTATAAAAATCTTGCCCATTCTAAATGTTCTGTCCAAGATTAAATGCATAATATGCAATCTAGTTAATAAATCATAGTTTTTAAACTTTACTTTCAACTCTGCTTTTGTAAATAAATTGTCAGGTTTTTGTGTAATCCCAAATAATTTATCCTTGATAAAATGTTCACCACTTCACCCTTAAATCCAATCTTAACCGTGATAATTATTATCCACTTAACCGAAGGAAAACAATGCAGTTTGTTCTCGTTTTCTTGTTCCTACAAAGGGGCATTTTTGTGCAATAAATCCAGGTTTAATCCGGTGTTAAGTGATTAACACTCGGCGGGTGGCCGCCGGTCTTTACACGCCGATTTGTTGGCACTTATAAACAGGGAAATAGTGTTGGTAATTGAAAATGTGACATTATATCGATAAAAGTTAAGAAAATTGGCAAAGGTCGATGGATAATACTTTATTAAACAAACAAAAAAGAGGCGACACCATTTAGACGGTCTTATCGCTAAAAAGCTATAAAGTAATGTATAATTTTGATTAAACACGCATTGCATCTACGTAAATGCTATAATGCTACAAAGATATTACGATGCTACAAAGATACTACGATGCTACGAAGATGCTACGATGCTACAATGATACTACGAAGACGAATTCGTGCCACAATTATAGTGATTCGGGCAACAAGTAGTATGTAAAATTTCTTTCGTCATCTTTTACACTGTTTTGAGCAAGTTTGGCATTAATAATTGATTTGATTTAATTATAAACGCGTATTCAGGTGTTTGGAGTTCAAGAATTACCGATAGTTTCTTTCAAACTTTTAATTGTGTCGATAAATGTCTATCGATATTGTGGAAACATTACTGGCTACAGCCCTAAAGGTGGCAAGTGCAAGTGTTGAAGGCAATATTTCTTTCGTCCGGCGTGGCCCGCCGGATAATTTACCGGTCCACCCTTAGTGCTGGCGATTCAAATCCGACGACTGATTTTTATTTATTACGCATTTACTTGATAAATAGTTTCAATTAAATATCACAGCTTTATAATATTATAAAGCTGTGATTCGGAGATGTAATCGGCGAACTGTTATATTTTTGGCCCTCAAATATTAATTTATACTCGTTTACTTAACATCAGTTGAAATCAGTTTCAAGACAAGCCCTGGCGGTCTTGATGTACGCTGAGCGGGTGCCTTTTTGTCAGAGGGGCACAAGCAGTTAATTGTCCACTTGTTTATTTCTCTCTGTTTTAATCTATGTCTTACCTGCTTGTATACCTTTCTTGCAAATAAAAAGTTTTCTATTCTATTCTAACATCATGTAACGGTTGTTTTTTTAAGAAATCTTCTAAATAAATTAATTTCATTTAACTAAACAGATACAGTGTTTTAACAGTGTCAAATAAAACTCGAGCTTAATTTTTTATGTATGAATTGTATCTTTATACGAATAAACCGTTTTAAAAAAGAAAACAAATTCACAGTCGCAAAAAAATACAATACAACAATTATTTTGGAAGTAAAAAAACAGGCAAAGTGCGCTTTGCTTTTCAACCATCAGCTTTATGAGAATCCAGTGCTCATACAACAAATAGTTTTTCCAAAGGTTCCATTGCAATCGCGTGCGCAGGGTGTGTGGTACGCGTTTATCGCAACTGCCCGCGCGGGACCGATAACTGTGAACGAGTGACGTATGGCTAGACAGGCTTGCTTGGTGCCTTGGATTTATTGAATTCAATTGCACGATTTAGATGCCATTCGTGTAAAAGTGGTAGTTGGGGAATAAGAAATGCTATAATAGAGTAATTGATACGTAATGTTTAGGATGCTGCTAAAGGTTACCATTGATCCCAGCGTGTGAGCGTAGATCGAGCATGGAGGATGGATGGAACCCAATAATTCAATAAAATTTACCTAGATCCATCATTTTCATCATCATCCATCATATCTGGTTATGGTTGAACATCGCCCTAAATACGTAAGCCCAGCTTAAGTTCAGCTAAGAAAAATCATGTTAGGTACTTTTAAATTCAAATTATCTAAGCAAGTAGGCTGCCAAAGAGCACTTTTACACGTCCCAACCCTTCCACTGCTTCGGGACAGTAATATGGACCAGTGCTGACAAGAAGCAGCGCAAGAAAGTAAGTCACTATTGTCAGGCTCTTTTCAAAGATTTTACTAGAAGCCCTTAAAATAGTTATTGAATTAACCAACCAATCAGTAACAAAATCGCGAGTAATAATCGCGCAAAAACATCTTAGCTGTCAATTTTGTTATACCTTATGAGGCACAACGTTGTCATAAAGGTGATTTTCGTAAATTAATACAAGTAGGTACCTATCTGTTTCTAAAAAGTGACCATCTTAGATGTCAATTTTGTTATATTACGTGTATCATATGAGGTACAACGTTTTCATGAAAGTGCTTTTCGTAATACGAGTGTCAATCTAAAAGTAAATATATTTTTAAAAAGTCTTCACATTGTGTAAATTCCATCGCTCTAGGCGAGTAGTGGCGACATCTCGCCCCAGCCGGGACGTGACCCTGCGAGCCCTAACGAGTTTTTGAGCGGCAACAACGCCACACTGTCTTAAATGGATTTTCACTTTGTAAAGAACGTCTTTTGGGAATAAATAGCGGCGCTATTCCTGTGTTTGTTGTCAGATAAAGAATAAAATAGCAATAATATAAACTGACAATATGGTATACTGTATATGGGACTTTATTATAGAGTGTATATTCGAGCTGATCGCCCTGAATACACTCTTCGACATACAATACAAATTATCTACGAGTAGGTAGGTATCTACTTTTATCTCATCATATTAATCTCGTTTTAAGTCTTGTGCCTGTTATGTCGCTAGAAAATTAATACTAAAAACTAATATTTAGTTTCAAACAAAGGGTCTTATGCCCGTTTTCACCATTAATTCTTAATTTTTAAGTGAGCCCTATGGTAACACATAACAGAATTTTTTTTATAGGGGTCGCTTAAAAATTAGGGATTGATGGTGAAAACGGGCATTAGGCTCTTGCTGTAAGAACTTTTTCTAAATCGAGTAATAATTGGCTGACTCTACATCCAAATTATTACCGTAGTTTTGGTAACATTTGAGCAACATCTTACCTGAGCATTAAGTAAATGTTTAGCAACATTCGGATCCTTAATTCAGGGAAAATTTTGACTTTGTTTTCTAGGCAAACCATACCAACAAGCCATTTCAAAACTTGCCGCAATTTAGGGAAAATTTTGACCTTATCTCACCTAAGCAAGGATGAGCAGCACATCCATTATTCCCGAAGGCGATCCTCTCCGATCCCGCGATGATCCGTCCATCAAGTATTCATCTGACGTCATTAGTGCTGCCGTTATTAAAACCACCTGTAAATCCGTGTGTACTCCTTGTCGACGCGGCACACGTCCTGGGGGGGCAGAGGGACCAGGGCTGCCAACAATTGAACAGAAATGTGGGCAAAAGTCAAGGGAAACGTAAGGCTTTTAATTGGCTAAAGGACGGTAGTCTTTTTCATTTTGTTTTAAATACTAACCTGTATAATTTTAAACCCTGCACAATAAGTTACAACAACTAACAACTATGTAAGTCCAATAAAGTGCTATTTTAATTTTAAGGCACAGATTCGTATTTCTTTTCAAAAAATCAACTTAAATGAAATCAGGAATACCATGACGTACAAACTGGAAAGAGAATAGCGTTGCCCCTAAAAATAGACCCCAGGAAAGATTTTTCGCCACTAGGTGAACAATAAAGCCGTTAATATTTTACTATTCGTTAGATTCATATCAAAGGTAAAATAAATTCTACGATGTAAACAAAATATTATACAGAACTTTTGATAGCATGTTCATAGGAGTTTTGTAGGTAGGTATACGTTCGGCAACCCTAAGGGATACCGTCCCTTCCGCCCCGTGACTTTTGTCTCGAATCACAGCACGTCTTGGACATCGGGGACACGTCTTACGGAATTAATAATAAGCCAAGGAGCCGGCTGTGGTTGTGCCGAAATTCCGAACCCTCATTACGGGCCCTGTGCACTCACCGCGCGCCTCCAAAGTTCCAACTTTCCTTCGCATTCGCTTGTTTATCGGTGTTGCCAACATCTAGCAGCTTGTACCGGCTTTAATAGGAGAATTAAGGATGTTCTAAACGTTCGCAGTTTCATATTGATCCTTCATTTTGGTTATTAGCAAGTGTTGTTTCGTATTCAGAAGGAATGTTCAACAGAAGTTAGAGTTGGAAAAGTCGTTTGTTCAATTATGATAGAATATAATCGTAAAGCTAGTTATAAGCTTTTTCAATTTATGTTAATAACAATGTTCTATGAAAAGATTCAGTACGTTTATCACATGAACAAGAAGAGAAATAGCATCATACTTTAACACTGTGTTACTCTATTAACAATAATATGTTCTCTTTATCGAACAAGTATTACTTATATTATTATCATTTGAATGCCAGAGTAATATTAATAAGTCTATCATAAAGAATAATTAAAAATTACATCAGTGAGAGTGAGAGTGCAAAGAACCACCAGATTTTTAAGTCTGTTAAAAATATCGTAATTTCTACTTCAACAACAAAACAATGTTACACTAACCTTAATGTAAACCATAACCTATCTCTATTCAAATATCGTCTTACAATGTTGTCAACAAGAATCAGAAGGGCCGACAATGTCTCGCCCAGCCCGCGGCGATAGTTGTCGGCAGTTGTCGTCGTGACACGAAACAATCTGATATTTGTTACTAAGAACAGAAATGTCGCTTGTCTACTAAGATTACTATGATGGTGACGAGAGAAATATGTTAGAGATATGGATAAAAAAGATACATTTCTTGTATGTTTCGTCAGTCTAGTGTAGAAAAATCGTGATTTTTCAACGGTTGATCTTCAGTTTACGCGTCACTTGGAAATAACTCTTTCATTGAACGTTGGTTTCGGCTACTCGTGACTTAAAGCCAATAGGTAGCCTACTTGAGACTACTCAAAGGTGGTGAGACTAAAAAAATGGGCACGACTTTTTGTGGGCACTATGTTATTATTTATGGTTAATTAAGTTACTTTTCTTTATGCATAATAAGGCAGATATTTGACCACAATCGCACCTGATGTTAAGTGGGATGCAGTCTAGGATGGTACATATGTGTCCTGTAAGTGCCTATTCACTCTCGCCTTGAAAACGAAACTTGTTCAACGGTAGGCAATCAATGAAATATTTAACATAAAAGTTGGCTGTCTATTATTTTAATGAAACTCCGCAAACCCAACAGCTTTGTCTTAAAAGTAAACAGACCTATTCTTCTCCATGAAATCAATTACCAAATTACTCTCATTCGAGTGGATTAAAATCTGCATCCTTAATCCCCTTACGCTAAACCCTAACATTTACCATTCAAACGTCTTTTCCATAAGAAATTTTCCCTTATGAAAGGTGAGCCATTTATTCTAAGACGTGCCTGTCCCGTAGAGGGATGGGAATTCATAATAATTTCAAACGAAGGGATGTGACGGTATTGGTTCTGCCGATACGATATCGATACCAATTATTGTAGTAAATAATCGGCGATACCGATACCGATATCGATGACCTACAGATTGACTTTGTAAAGTGTCCTAATCATCATCATCATTTCAGTCATAAGACGTCCACTGCTGAACCCCAATGACTTCCACATCGCACGGTTGGTAGTGGCCTACATCCAGCGCCTTCCTACTACCACTATCAGGTGGTTGGTCTACCTTGTGGGTGGACGTCCCACGCTATGCGCTTTGAGAAGTGTGAAAACTGAGAAAAAAAAGTAATGATTAATCCCTTACAAAAAATAATCAAATAAGCCGCTACATAAAGATTACGGACCTGCCAATTATATCGGCCGATATATCGGTATCGGAAACGGAATCTTTACATCCCTAATTTGAAACGAAGGGAGTCATTCCGTAAAATCAAAAGTTGTTTCAAATTTCAATTACTTATTCGTTCGATGCGTGTGCTGTGCGGCCCCATAGGAAATGAAATAACACTTAAAAGTGATTTATGAAGAAAATATATTATAATATGAATGAGGCATTGTTTTCTTAAGGAACCCAGGGTACGTACGAGGATTAAATTAGAATGTTGTGATGTATGGCTTAGGAAATTGCATTCAAATCGAGTAGTTAGATAAAATATTTGCATAAAAGTAGGATATTCTTAAAGCATAGAATGTGAATTGTCAACTTTTTACTTCAATTCTAATTTTACATTAATACAAAATTTAAAAATAAATTTTCTTAATAGAGCTTACCATTTTAAGATTCATTAAAAGTACTAGCAAACTGAATTCTTTAATTTTACTTTTTAATCTATTATTTAATTATTAGTAACAAAATTGAGCCATGTTAGACACCTATGAAGCTTTTTAATTAATTGACACCTAAGTTATACAGGGTGTCCCAAAAACAATGGATAACCCTATAACCATCGATAGGCCTCGCCATGGTCTCCCTAACGTCCAATTTTGACCCCAGTAAAAATATCACCGTTTTCAAGATTTTCAAGTTTTTGTGCATTTTTAGAAAATTGCCACCTGCGATTACTTTTTCTCATGCCATTTCTACAAATAAGGATACTTTTCAATCTAGTTTTTTTCCTTATCACAAGGGATAGTTGGGCTATCAAAAGAAAAGATTAAAGTTCAACAAACTGGTTTAAAAGTTTGAAAATTTTAAGAAATTGCAGAGAAGAAAGAAACATTAATTCATTGTCTTGCACTTTTGATCAGCCATCGTGTAAAAAAATGTAGGAAGACCATCGTGCCCATTACCTTAAAAACTTCCTTGGTTAATTGAGATTCTAAAAAGGTATCACAAGCCTATGTATTCTGTATTATTTTTATCTTATGGCTACTTGAATAGCAACTAGTATCAGGCCGCTACCAAGCGGTCATTATGAAAATCATTAGGGTAAAGGCCTATGTTCAGCAGTGGACGTCCTACGGTTGAAATGATGATGATGATGATGATAAAATGTTGCTTTATTTAAATTCCTACGCTAAAAATTATCCGTTTGTATTTAATGCCACTATGCACGCCTAGTTTAACTATTACGAGAAAAACTCATTTTTGCAGCGTTCATACTAGTTGCTATTCAAGTAGCCATAAGATAAAAATAATACAGAATACATAGGCTTGTGATACCTTTTTATAATCTCAATTAACCAAGGAAGTTTTTAAGGTAATGGGCACGATGGTCTTCCTACATTTTTTTTACACGATGGCTGATCAAAAGTACAAGACAATGAATTAATTTTTCCTACTCTTCTGCAATTTCTTAAAATTTTCCTACTTTCTAACTAGTTTGTTGAACTTTGATCTTTTCTTTTGATAGCCCAACTATCCCTTGTGATAAGAAAAAAAACTAGATTGAAAAGTATTCTCATTTGTAGAAATGGCATGAGAAAAAGTAATCGCAGGTGGCAATTTTCTAAAAATGCACAAAAACTTAAAAATCTTGAAAACGGTGATATTTTTACTGGGGTCAAAATTGGACGTTAGGGAGACCATGGCGAGGCCTATCGATGGTTATAGGGTTATCCATTGTTTTTGGGACACCCTGTATTGTTACAACAAAATATTTCTAGAAGACGAAGCTTCTTGTCAACATGAAATTAACTAAAGTATGTCTTGAAATAAGCTGTTTTTGTTAAAGAATTAATAAATAACCTGTGATATTTTGTTAAACTTTTCTCAATAGCACAGTTTCTATTAACTTCCACTCTTTCGACTGCTAATGCTTCTGGTATAGCCGGCACCTACCCAATTTTATTTCCAAAAGTCGCCGGGACAAAATTAGACGAAGTGGGCGGCTCGTCCGATTTATAGTGACGACAAAAAACAAATGTTTATCGGACCAAATGACAACAATTCCCCATCAACCAAAAAATAATTTAGAAAATCGGATCACAAAATCTCGGCGTTCGGTGTACATACATAAAAAAACCAACCGAATTGAGAACTTCTTCCTTTTGTTGAAGTCGGTTAATAACCGGCACGTACCCACGGCAATTGCATAACAAATTTTATTTCCGGACAAAAACAGTGGAAGTTGGGCGGCTCTCCGGATTTATAGCGACGACAAGAAAACAAAAGTGGAGTGGAGCCAAAGGTACATTATCTTAAACAAAGTACGGCAATTAGGTACACGTTCCACATCTGACTCTAATAATTTAAATTATGATAAAACAAAGTGAGACGCTGAGGCGAAGAATGAGGGCTTGTGGTGTAGTGGCCAAGCTTTGGGTAGTTTGAAGGATATGGGATGAAATTACTTCGGATCTAAAAAGTACACGTGTCTTGTAGTGAAGATTGTAAATGTCTACTTAAACTATGACGATAACCGATGGTTTTTGTATGGAGTTTGACAGATTTTTGTCGTTTGTCAAATCTAAAGTAAGATGGTGCAACCCAGCCTTAATGTTGTAACTCGACTCAACATCGTAGAATTTCTTTTTGTAATTGAAATTTTTTTTTATACCAACATCTCACATAGATTTAATGAAGCCAAAAAGTTATTAAAATACCAATAAGTTATTAATAATCTTAGTATATTCCTTTAGCTCCTTTGTTGAAACATGAAAATAATGTATTTATTTATCATAACATACACACATCCCAACTAATATTATAAATGCGAAAGTAACTCTGTCTGTCTGTCTGTCTGTTACGCTTTCCCGCTTAAACCTCGCAACCGATTTTGATGAAATTTGGCATAGAGATAGTTTGAGTCCCGGGAAAGAACATGGGATAGTTTTTATCCCGGTTTTTGAAACAGGGACGCGCGCGATAAAGTTTTTCTGTGACAGACAAAATTCCACGCGGGCGAAGCCGCGGGCGGAAAGCTAGTACATAATAAGTTGACCACCATTACACTCTATTAATATATTTAAAGTGTTAATTTTAATGCCACGTACACACCTACATTTTTTTTTACCTTTAAAATATTACCACTACGGAACGAGCATTGCGTTGTTAATTACTTCCTTATGACATCATACACAACTTACCACGATCTCCCAAAAATCTTGGCCACCCCAGCCCTCGCCTTAACTTATTTATAAATTCTTCGCAAGACGTTACGCGGAGGGCCAAAGGAGCCCTAACCCTTCCCGTATAATGCAATAAAGGGCCACTCGTACCAGTATCACCGCTTTAGGCGGGCTAATCCCTCACTTCATCCTGCGATCTTTCTTATTAGATTTTCAGTTCATTATCGGGAACCCTTTCAGGAATGCTTGAATTTTTGCTCGAATGTGGAGTAAATTGCATTTTCATACCGCAAGAAGCGCCTAGAGTATTAGAAAACAGTCATGTTTCTTCTTTATTTTTTAGCTAGACTTTCGTCTATTTGCGATTCCTATTTTTGTGAAAAATTTAGGTAACGTTTTTTTTACCTTTAATATTTTTTTCTTCAAAACTTCAAATCAAGTTAAACAATTCAATGGTTGTAATGTAAAAAATACCTAACTTAAAAACCTACAAACCTAAAAACTAAAAATACTTGTTCAATCAATATCTTTCCCAAATTAAAATTGAAGCGCGTTTGGCTTTTGACATTCGAAGATGTTAACAACAAATCACCCTTAAAATAAGCCAATGATCAATTTCACAACTGGACAGCCACCAATGAGTTGTTGTGACGTCATCAACAAAGGCACCGAGATGCGTTGTGACAACTGAGATGCTAATCAGTCAACCCTTCAGGTCGACAAATCGGAAATTAGGGACGCATGAGCGCCCGCGGGTTAACCCCGCCGATGCCGGCTAGTCTCTCAGACCCCGGAGAGTTACCCGTGTTCTTTGAATATTTAACAAGAAACAAATGCCGGTTCACACGGGCGAAACTGTAAACTAAAATGGGTTTAGTGTGACGTGAGTGAATTTGGGAGACATTTTTACAAACTGCCTACTTTGTAGTAGACAGCCATTCTGGCTTAGTTTATTATGTACCTACTACACCTCATCTATGCTATAACTAGGTGCTATAAATTTATATGAATTTAATATTTGCATGATATTTAAGGAAATTTTCTTCACAAAGCAATGAAGGCGCAAGAATGTAAATAATAATGATGAAATCATTAGCTTAAATAATAACTTCTTACTTTGTGAAATGGTTAACGTCGTGATGTATTACCAAGTTTAAAGTTTTTAATAAATTAATAGGATGAAACTTGAAGAAAACACCCATCAATTAGTATCCAGCCCTAAGCAAGCCGACACTGCGTCTATCGCCGTAACGTGATCAAAGCGCGCTCTGTAATCGACAACGCCAGTCTTCAGCTCCTGGATAACTCCGTAATTTGAACGCTCTTTGACTTGCCGCCATAAATGTTGCGGATTAACTCTTTGAAACTTCGTTTTATCTCACCTGTCGAAGTTTTACCCGGTTGAGTTATGTTCATCTCTTGCAATTGAAAACTTGGTAATTTATCAGTCTATTTAAGAAAGTCCCTTCTATTTATGTGTTTTTTTTATCTAAAACCACACGATCAATATTGAAACCTAGACAGGTAGTGTGTGTGTTGTAGGTATATTTAAATTTAAAAACGCCCTTGAAAAAGTTTCTCAGCACTGGCCAATTTATTGTCCCGAAGCAGTGGTAGAGTTAATCCTACTTTTTTATATTTTTAAACCGGCAGACAGTGGTGACTGAGTTTGTTGCGGCGCTTCTTCTCAGCACTTGCCAAATGTTTGTCTCGAAGCGCTGGTAGGGCAAAAAAAGAATGAGACATGTATAGGCTCCTTAAGAGCATTTGACGATTTGCAAGTACTAATTTAATTAGTCTAAACAAATAAAGAAAATTTTGATTTTGATTTGATTTTGATTTGATTTTGACCTATTTTTTTTTATCCGTGACGAGGATTTTATTTGCAAAAATAAATGAGTTTTATGAGTTTTAAACAAAACTAATGTATGGAGATAATAACCGATCTGCCCCTCGCTACAAAAAAAGTTCTGCTCTAGTTTTGAAACAGGTTCAATTAAAATCGTCCAACACTACAACGCTATAAGAATACATAGTCCCCAAAACCGCGTGTGTAATCCAAGGAATTTCATAGCAATAAATAACAAAGGCGACAGGGACCGTAAACATTCCTGGTGGCCAGATGACGCTGACGTCTTAAAATATGGCGACCCCTTTCTTCAGCTGTTGACTTCTTCCCCCACATGCTAAGGTTCATTATAATTAATAAATGACCGCCGGGGTCCCTCAGGCCGCAGCAGCCCGCTCGGGTTAATATTATATTAGCGTCTCAAGGAGGTTAGCGTGTATGCAAGAGTAACGGGTTATGTAGAAAATTAAAAGGCTTACGTTCAAAATTAAGAAAAGGACCCTTTTCTCAAATTCAAAGATGTTCTCTATTTAAAAAATGGTGACTTTCATCAAATAGAGATTAAAATCAATGTGTAATTGGACTAAGATTTAAAAAAATATCAGAAGAAAAAGGCAATCGTATAACGCGTAAGAAACGTGTTATTTCTCGCTAATACCTACTTATAGAGAAAGATACAGATAATCCCTCACATTGCAAATCATTCAATTACTCCAATCCGTTTGCTTAACGTATCTCCAAACCGATCGCGAGTAGCAATCGAGGCATTATATCTCAACCGGCAGTCTCCAGTAATTACTTAAATTTAATTCATACGAGGCCACTATTTACATTCAAAGCCGACCCGCATCTTAACCCTTGCTAGCAAACTTGGTAACCCTAAGACGGTCTCCTTAGCAGACTTTTCTTTGATAGTGCGCTCCGCTGGCTTCGAATAAAGGGCACAGGGTCGATAGAGTTTTGATCTGTAATTTTATAGCTTTGAGAGCCCCTACCTCCTTACGCTTTGAGAATTGCGGCCTATCGATCTCCTCTTGTCTGTTTTTGTCAACTTGGAAGCGATTCCGCTTGTGGCTTAGTCGGGTCTTTTTGAATGGGAAGACGCTGGTCAACTTGACCCCAATCCAAATTAAAGCTGAACACTAATCGAAATTATAATAATAAATTCCATTGAAACTAAGCAATCCAAACCTTAATTGAAGCAGTAGGTGACTGAAAGTTGAATAAAATTGCTTGATATCCACATTAGTGTGACCAATTTTACAGATTCCAATACTTATTAACAGAAACGTAAAAGTAAATTAAATACCTTCTCCCACGCCGCCAAACTTTCATTATTAACATCAGTCGAGGAACATATTTTGAATAGGTAATATCAGACGTAGATATTATGTAGATATTTCTTCGCAGATTGCCGAGCTCTTAATAATAATATCACAAATTCACAATTCATATTCACGAGAATTCTTAGTACAATAACTTTAGCATATTATACCAACTTGGGAAAAACAAAGTGATTGTTACATGTCTTTCAGCAGGTAGGTAGGATTCGCAAATTTTTCAAATACGTTAACAAACAGCTTTTCTCGTTAATGCCTAAGCGTTTTTACAAAATAATGAATGTAAATATTTGCAAAAAAAAGGTAAGTTTATATTCCTTGTCTAGTACCTATAGTAGGTACAATTATGTAAAGTAAGTTGGATTATTTGACAAATAAACTTCCAAGGTTTATTCCTTATTTATTTTTGTTGCTTGTGATTTTTTCACGTTTCAGGGATCTGTTTGTAATAAACAAAATATGCAGGTACCAATCAATTGGGGCAGAAAAGTTCTCGAGTGGCGACCACGGGCTGGAAGACGTAGCGTGGGCAGGCCTCCTACTAGGTGGACCGACGATCTCGTAAAGGTCGCGGGAAGAGCCTGGATGCGGGCAGCGCAGGACCGTGCCTTGTGGAAAGCCTTGGAGGAGGCCTTTGTCCAGCAGTGGACGTCATTTGGCTGAAACGAACGAACGAACGAACGAACCAATCAATTCCTACACCTTCGCACCTCTTTTGTTTTAGATAGTAACGTTCTAGCGTCATAAATTCACGAATTTACATTCACAAAAGTACATAACTTGAACATACGTTGCTTCAAAACAAAGTGATTGTAGTAGCTGGCAGTCGCATACGGGAAACTTTCGACTTATTACAAATCTGATAGTGCGACAGACAATTGAATGTTTCAGTAAATTTAACCGAAGGTACGGCACTTTGGTTGCACCGTTAAAAATAATACGACGTAAGTTTGTAAGTAACTTACATACTGTACGGTAACAGGTTTTATGTGACTTTAATCGTTGGTGGGTGAATTTCAACAAGTGCATATTTTTGCCTAATTTTGGTGGAAATTGTTATTTGTGTATTTTTATTCTTTAATTATAGATCAAATTTATTGGAAACTTATACTGTTTCTAAAATGATTAAGACATTAAATTTTGTCCAGCAGTTTTTTAGATTTTCCTTACACCAAAATTAAGAGAACACCAAAATTTATATTAAAGCACCAAAATTAGAAATGCTGTCAGTCGGTCATGTCGGTGCCAGCCTGCTTAGTGCCAAGCTCCAGAAATGTTTTAAATTTACCAGCACCGACTCCAAAAATATTAATCATGGTATATTGTCCTAATAAATAAATAACGACGTACTTATTTTCTACTTTTAAGTGATTGTTGGCGTCGGTTTTAATTTTTTTGTTAAAATTATTTTTTTTCATGCTTTTTAATTGATTAGTCCTTGTTATTGTCACTGAAGAGGGACAGTACCTATGTTTAATGTGATTAATTAATTCAATCCAAGTGTAAATAATCTTCCGAGCAAAATACAGGCTCCCTACTTTAAATATCGGCAACTAAAAAGTATCAATGTATCATGTGTCAATGTATGTATCAACAAATGAGTATTGAGTATCATCTAACTCCTAACTTATGTAGTTTGACCTTTCATCATCAGCTCATCTTAAATACCTGAAATAATACAACTGTATGTAAATACCTACCTAAAATATTTAAAGAATTATCCTCCAACTCCTAAGCGTTAAGGAGTTTTACCTTCCATCATTACCTCATCAACATTAGATGATGACTACTTGAATAACTTTAGAAAACGTATTGCATTATTACAAAATTTGAGGTTTACTCTCGATTTCCCTAGGATCCCATCATCAGATCCTGACTTGGTGACAATGGGACCACCACATAAGTGTACCCTATAGAACAAAAAAAGAATTTTGAAAATCGGTTCACAATTGACGGAGTTAAGTCGGTTAAAAAGGCTTTGGTGCACCACCAAAAACACCAAAATTGACTCACCAAAATTAGATTCTCGTTGAAAAAGCTAAATTATATGAAATCTGTTTTAAATATAACAACAACATTTTAACACATGGTATGAAAACAGTTCCTTTACATTATACAAGGAATTCAACTAAAAAGAAAAGCTTAGAAATCTTATACAAAAAGACACCAAAATTGCAGAATTGTTGTCCGTTTAAAAAAAAACAACACATTTACGTTTTTGGCGGGAAGACGCAGAGGTCTTGCACCCGTCTGCCGTCACTGCTCGCGGGGGCGGTACTAAACCTAACGAATGATGGGAGTGTTTAAATCCTGTTTGATCTTTAAAGAAACTGACGAGCTATTTCATTATTGACACCAAAATCATAAATTTTTCGCGGACAAAACTTAAGGACGTGACTTAATCACAGTTATTTGGGAAACTTGCTTAATTTGGTAATCTTAGATAATAGATAGATTGTATAATCCAAAAATATACTTTTTCCCTAAGTTCTGTTTTGATCTTCAGCTAAAAAAATACATATTGTAAGAAATTAAGGATGTGGACACTGCACCAAAATTAGAAACGCTTAGTTCAATTATTTTTTGTCGAATTTGTAAAAGAAAATACTCATTAATAATGTTGTCCTCAAAATGGAACCTCTGTATATTTTCATGTAAAAAAAAATCAAAGTTCTATGTCATAAAAAACATATGATTTGCTACGCCGCTCAAAAAATGTGTTTGGGAAATTGACCCGTGTGTGCCATTTGGAAAGTGTATTGTCATAGTTTTCATACAAATGATACCAATTTCACGTCATTATGCTAACTTTACATGTCTTTACTGGTATAAACAATTTTCAAATACTACTAATCTGGTATACATTTTGTAGTAGGCGTATGAGTTACTTAGTCGTTTAGGGGCTAATTTTTTTAATCGTCAGATATCTTTTAACTGAAGATTTGTCATTTTGACATATTTCCCATACTGAAACTGTCAATCAACTTGGTATTATTCTATCATTTCTTTTTTCCTCGACTGCTAAACAGTTACGTCACGTCAGTGGGGTGCCAGTTTCCGTCGCATTAAGCCGCAACGACATGTGTAATCCTACGGAACACCTCATGAATGCATCGTTTGTCATCATCATTGCTTTTTTGGGGTCCAAATGTTGTTTTGGTAGCACTGGCCACTTTTTTACATCGTGAATTTTAAAACAAATGACTGTCAGTCAACTGTGAGCGAAAAACTTATTAGTTTGTATGTTTTTACTACGTTATGGCGATAATGAGTGAAAAAGTCGCATCGACATGTGTAATCCCACGGAACACATCATGAATGCATCGTTTGTCATCATCATCGCTTTTTTGGGGTCCAAATCTTATTTTGGTAGCACTGGCCACTTTTTCACTTCGTAAAATTAAAAACAAATGACTACCATTGAACTGTGAGCTAAAGGCTTATTAGTTTGTATGTTTTTACTACGTTATGGCGATAGTGAGTGAAAGAGTCGCAACGACACGTGTAATTCTACGGAACACCTCACGAATGCATCGTTTGTCATCATCATCGCTTTTTTGGGCTCCAATCTTATTTTGGTAATGCTGGCCACTTTTTTACTTTGTGATATTTAAAAACAAATGACTATCAGTGACAGTCACCATAATTTGGATGTTTTTTTTGGGGTCTGAAAATTAATTTGGTGACACTGGCCTCTTCTTCATAACCTTACCTATGTTATTTTTAAAAACAAATGACAGTCGGAGACAGCCACGTGGAAAGTTTACGCATCTCAGCCCAAATAGCTGGAATATTCATATTTTATCATCTCGTAATATTATTGTGTGATAGAGTTCTCAACCTCATAAATAGGTACTCTGTTTGTCAAAATCATCGTTTAATTAATTTTTTTTAGGGTTCTAAGTCCCAAACCTTAAGAAAAGAACGGTGGTAAAACTGGCCATCTTGTACCTTAAAATATGGTTAAATTGTTTGTGTGACAAGCCTAAACATTTCTTTAAGTAGTTAGATAATTTAATATCCAACGGTTAAACCGTACATGGTTATCAAAAAAAAATATGAGTCCCAAGATTGGTCAGGAGCAATTTCCCACAAAACATGCAGAGCATCTTTATCTATGACAAAACAAAGCATTACGCATTCCATACCCATGCCAATCACAAAACCAGATCCGGCCGTCCAATTCGCGACGTGTCCGAACAAGAAACAAATATTTATCAAAACCTGTAAGGAATACGTAAAGCGACATGTCCCGGTATGTCCGCGTGATGGATTATTGCAACTGACCGCCTCTATTTTGTATCGGAATAAGGAATTACCATATGCGCCTCTGAGGCTGGCCCGGCATCCGGCGGGGAGTGTGGAGGCGGACTCATTTTTTGCTTAATTTTGATGGGATTTTTTGAGACTGTCATTTAATTTTGTTTTATAATAGAAGAAAAATGATTTTGCATAATGGGATACAACCTTTACTTAACTGGGAGGTAACTAGATTTCAAGAATAATTTGTTGATTGAAAAAACAAACTATGATAATAATCCCACCTTGTTACCCTTCAGAATAACGACACGTATCGTTTTATACTTATTCACGTATTTTAGCATTTCATCATAATGCGGCCAAATCTTAATTAGAGATTTGAATTTACTCTGGGACACTTACAATAACAAAAAAAGGAACAGAAAAGTGGACATAATATAAAAAAAAAAAATAGTTAAATTGATGTTGATGATTGCTCATTGCTAGCTTTGCTTCAACCCTTCAACGGGTGCCCTTCAACGGGAAAGTGCACTGAAAAACAGAAATCATGCATCAAAGTTTCCTAAAAAAATGCTTAAAAGCCTATTCCACACATACCCAGCGTCCATTTCGGCGGTCGGCGTCGCGCCGGCGGGTGGGCACCCTTCACAAACTTCCATAATAACGCCGGCCGGTAATGTGACAGCCGATACGTCGCCACCGCCCGCCACTGGACTGTTTAAATTTCGAACGAGTTTCTTTTTATGTCACTGTCAGCGGAGGTCTAATAGAAAACAGGACTCAACTGGGATCAAATAGAGTGCTGGCCACTTTCACGTAAGAAAGAGAAAAAACAAAAGAATGTTAAGTTCCAATAGGAATTTTGAATTCCGAACTAATATTCTTACTCGATTTCAGTGTTACACATAATATTCAATAGAACGTTATATTGGGCTTTGGTGCAAATCTCAATTCTTGATGATTCTAAATTATGTCGCTACTATTTTTTATCATAATTATTTCAGCCTAAGAGCCGATAAGTTTTTTTTAAGTTTGAATATAGCAACCGGGCATAAGTAAGTATAATTAAACTTAGATTTTTAGGTTCAAATTTAAGAAGCAGATTATTCTAAGTAAACTTAAAATTGTAAATACTTACCTGAAATTAAAGTTAAGCAATTATGATTGCTCATAAAGTCTTACACTGAGCACCTAGCATTGTTTAGACATAAATAAGAGGTTAAAAGCTTTTTGTGTTAAAAAAACTCACACTTACTAGTGGTAATTCTTACAACCATAACGTCGTAACACGAAAACTGTCGTATCAGTCAAAGACATGAAAACATTATTTCAAAAACTGGCCCTATCCTCCGGGGCCACGACGTCATTACAGGCGGGCCAAGGATCGTATGCATACGAAATCGCCCTTATCAGTTATGCATAATGCGGGACCCCAAAGGTGTGCAAAATATTGCAGCTGTAAAAGGTGCTTTGTTTTGATGGTTGGAATTTCTGGAATAGTTTTGACTATATTTTCCTTACTTTTTCAGTTTTACTGAGTGAGAACTATGGATGTGTCCATAGTCAAAGACCATAAAAAAATATTTTATTGTTCATAAAAATAGAGAGAACGCTATCATAGTTATTTTCATACATCTACTGTACTCTTCGTATACTTAACATACTTTAGTACATATTTTTTAAATATTCGTATTAACAATCAACGTGTTAAAATACAGTAAAATCAAAAGAAAACTTTAAGCTTTAGGTACCTAAAGATTTTTGTCATGTCGAAAAAATACCCATAGATATGAAAAAGAAAATTACTCTCAACTCTTTCTTTAACAAATAAAATATAGGTAACCTAAACCTAACAAAACAAAAACCAAAAAATACCATCCTGTTTATCAACCGCATGTGACAATTCCCTCAGATCGTGATAGGCAGCGCGCATCGCAGAGTGACGAGCTGATGTGTTTTGTTTTCTCAATTTTACTTATTGCGATGCTCTACTGTTTTCGTTATTTTTGTGCCCTGTGGTGCACAGAGCATAAGGTGCATAATTCTGCAAGCATTTTTTTGATAACTATTTGCCCTTAATAAGAATTTGATGGTTTTTTGTTTCCAGAGCTTCATTAAAACTAGGTATAGAATATCATGTTAATACCGCCTTTTTTAAAAATAAATGTAATATGCCTCGATATTAAATTAAAAACTATTCTAGCGTACATACAGTCAAAATACTGTTATAGGTCTACCAGAATCTCATGGCATAAAAAATATTGGAAAAGTGTGACAACAAAGTTTATGTTCTCCATTTACCATGAGATTTTGGTATACATTTATAGCTATGAAATTCATTTTTTCAATTCTTAACAATGATTTCCATTGCATAATCGTATCTACTTCATTATCGTTTATAATTGAAATCTTATTAAATGAAATCTTTTCCATCTTATCTAAACATAATTTTCTTTTAAATTCAATCGAGATAATGTAAAATACAAGTAAAATAATATATCCAATTTCCTTAACATCTTTCCAGCAGCACTCTACAAGTCCACTCCAACTGGGAAGTCTCCTCGAGGGTAGTTTTAAAAGGCGTTCCGAGCGAATCTTGGACGTAATGAATCTTGTTTACAATCTAACGAGACGTTCACACCTTAATTAATTCAGGGAGTAAGAACTTAAATTATTTTTATGTATCTACAAGTAAGTAATATCCTATTGATATTATTGATAAGAAAAGAGTAAGTCACTCTACAAATACAACATAATCAGACAACATGATTAACTTTTATCTTATTTTTCTCTTTTTGGTATTTTTCTACTCCTGAATCACTACATTTTTTCAGTGAGCAAAATTAACCGTGTTCTTTTTTTAAATTTTACTACAAATTCGCGCTATGTCGTAACTATAACCGCACTTTACAACAAATCCGAAATAGTGACTCTAGGAAAATGGCGGCGTCGCCGGCGTTAAATTCAGTTTGTGACAGATCGTTCTCTCCCAGAATAATTTTAAAAAATACTGCATATTTTCATCAAATGCCACGTTTAATTCTGTAAGGCTGGGTTGCACCATCTTACTTTAACTTTAACAATTGTCAGAAATCTGTCAAACTCCATACAAAACACACCGGTTATCGTTATGTTTACGGTTAAAGTCAGGTGGTGCAACTAAGACTTAGTCAAAAGCTGTTATATTTTTTTTTAATATCCTTGCCGCTGGTCTGCCAACACTTCCTAACAAACCCTCTCCAACAGTTCGAAGACTCCTCGAGGGTAGTTTTAAATCGCGTTCAGCGCGTAATGAATCTTGTTTGCATCCTAACGAGCCTCACACGTCTAGACTCTATTAAGCAGCGTTTTACGATTAATTAGGTATTCCAGTCTTTTTATATACGTACAATTTTATCTCTCATAAAACCTAAGTAACTATTATAAAATCATTAAGTAGAAAAATCAAAGTATCTTCTCTAATAATTTCATTTTGTCTTCATACTTCAAATAAGTAAATCGTGTCTCGGTTTATGCCCGAACCGTTAACACAAATATTTTTTTATTTATTTATTTTGGAATACCACATGTTTGGGTGTGACTTTTTGCATAAAAAAATTCAAGACAATAAAAACTTGGGTTTTTTCTCATCAATCAGTGAGAACACAAAAGAAAAAAAATAATGAAATTCCCAAACTTAAAAAAAAAACAATCAACGCGAAAGCGTATCTAAAACGGCACCTGCCCAACAAATCACCGATGGCGACACTTTTAACTAACTCTGACGCAGATCGGTTTCCAATTAACACGGGCTCCCTCTCATTATATTTTTAATTTGAGGGCGGAATCCCAAATTAAACCAGAGACGTCAAAGGACAAGCCCTGGTGCCATTAACGCTAAATAATTAAAGAATTCGACCGTCTTCCAGTCGTTAGACGAAATTAAGGAACCGGGTACAACTTTCCAAATTTGATTTAGGCACTAAACTTCTTTTGATATCACCGAAGTTTCTCAAAAACGTGTTTCCAATTAAGTTTCAGTTTGCAAACAGTTGGACTCGCTGTAAGTATTTAGCTTTTAGTACACAGTCGAATTCAACTAATTAACTGTGCGGGGAATAAGGCTCGGGCACACTGTTGGCAGGAGCACTACGATTTTTCATTTATAACGGCCGAATACTGAAACACTACTCAAATCTGTCACTCAGCTGACGGGCTCCTAAATTTAAGTATCCTTCAATTTTAAATGGTATTCTCAAATGCTACTCAACGGATTTGAAGCCGTGATCAGCTAAGCAGCTCTCAAATGTTTACATAATGGCAACATTTATCAAAAAAAGTATGTTTTCATTTACACAAATGATAACTTTACGTCTTTTATCCATTACACGCAGCATCGTTTGGTTATGTATTGTCTTTTATGGAAATAATACTCAATCAACTTAACATAGAACAGTTTATTTTTAGTTTCTATTATATATAAATCTCGTTTTATCACATAAAAAAATTAATGCTTACATTTTTATTTAATTAAAAAAATAATTTTAAGGGTGATACTTTTTATTGTTGAAATCTATTAAGTGGCGATCGTGGACCGAAACGTAACCACAATT